>NW_027468663.1:37971997-37994497 GCF_046254945.1 Alosa pseudoharengus
GGTCCTCGTTCTCATCGATGTCTTCAAAGTGAGTCTGTGCTTTTATGGAATGTGCTGCTTTTCTGTTCTCTCTGTTGCTCTCTCTCTCTTTCTATCTCTCTCTCTCCATCTCTCTCTCTTTCTCTCTCCCTCCATCTCTCTCTCTCATCCTCTCCATCTCTCTCTTTCTTTTTCTACTCCCCCAATCTCTCAGCCTCCTTCCCTGCATGTCCCTACATCATTCCAACAACATACAGCAGACCAAAAGCCCAAGGCTTGCACTGCTAATGGTAGTTTGACTTTCTGACTTTATGTTTATTTCACTGCTGAGTACAATGTGTCTCCCCATGCAGTCTTCGCATTACTGTACAAGCTCAGTCAAACTCTGGGAACTTTAAGTACCACCATGCAAGCTGGGTCAAGCTCAGGGTCAGGCAAATTAGAATGCTGTGTCTTATTTACCAGAGGCAGAGATGGGAGAGAGAGAGAGAGAGAGAGAGAAGTCATTCGTCCCTGGACTTTCATGTGACCTGGCTTTATCCCTTGACCTAAAGATGTCTAATGAGGGAGAGGTGTGCTTCAGATCTCGGACGAACCAAAGGCAGACCTCAGGAGGGAGCAGCTGTCACTGTCTGAGATGCACTCCTGAAATTGTTTAGATTAATGCTGGAGAAAGAAAAAAAAAAAACATCTCTTTGGAAAGAAATGAAAACAAATGTTTCATCTCTGTTTGTCTTTTCATATATTGAAGCTACACTTACAATAATCAGGGTCAAATGATTAATTTCAGATCAATGTACAAAAGGCACTGCGCAAATACCTACACTAGTCATTGTCCTGCACCCTTACGTGCCACTTCTGCAATACAACCTTATACAACTGGACAAGGTAGCTCTCCTGAAGGCCGAGAGAGAGTACAGAGTTCAGTACAGACTGATATATATTAATTTGCCTAATGCAGATTGTGTGGTGAATAACACAGCACCCAGTGCCTGAGTGAGCACACTGGATCTTGTCCTTGCCTGCTGCACATGGCTGCATTAGGTGCCATGCTTTGTCCTGCTATTTTCCCTGCTATTTTCAGTGTTTGTTTAGTGTGACTAATACAGACAGCATTAGACACACAACGCTTGTTAATTCATTATTTCTTCAAAAAAAGATACAGCATTAGAGAGAACGAGAGAGAGAAAGTGTGTGTGTATGTGTGTGTGTGTGAGTAAGAGACAGAGGGAGAGAGTAAGTGAGAGAGAGAGAGAGAGAGAGGTGGGGGGAGAGAAAAAGACAGATCTGCTTGTTGATTTCTCATCTTTCCTCCTTCACCTCTCCTCTGAGCCAGAGAGTGAGCGGAGCAGAGCGGAGCAGAGCGGAGCGGCATGGAGCAGAGTGGAGAGCTGTGCAGGCCCAGGCCCCGCGGGCACTGCCACCACTGCCCAAAATAACAGCTCAGATCAGCCAGCGCAAAGGCCTAATCCTACTGTTGGAGGAGGCTGGGGGAGATGTGTTTTTCTTAGTCAGGGCAGAGGCAAGGCACTGCTACAAATGTCTTGCAAGAGCTAGAATTAATCAAAGGCCGAGTGGCTAAGCAGCTTGGAAGAGAGGGAGAGAAGGAGGGAGAGAAACCAAACCTTGGGGCTACTATAAGAATTACTGCATGTTTACTTCACTAATAAGGTCCTGAAGTTCTCTTTTTGCATGGTACTGTATTTAACTGTACTCTGCTCAAATCAATCTCAAGAAAAAGTTAATTAAGACCAAGAAAATATTTTTGGTATGAAATTTCATCTCAAAAATGTAATTATATTTTTTTCTTTCTGTGCAGGAATATCTTTTGGTGCATTTATGAGTTTAAAATAATCCAGGGTCTTTTAATCACAGGCTGTACTCCGGAGTGTATTTTAGTAGCATATGAAAATAAGATTTCCTTTAATATGTATCTGTTCCAAATTCTTTTTGAAGAGTCTCAACTTTTTTCGTATCTCCTGCCGCACTCAAACAAAGCAGTCACAAGCCAATCACTTTAACAAACAAAGCTATCACAGATCAACCTCTCTTCTATCTCCCCCAAACAAAGCTATCACACACATCTGGGACGGCCTGGGCATCATAGCATGCAAGGGCATTTTCGAAAGTTGGGAGGGGATTGTGAAGTGGACAGGTGATCCTAGAGTATTATTCAGCTGAACTCAATAAGAAAATGTGAGGGATGAAGACACACATGCTGTGTTGATGTTGAGAATCTAGTCGTTGTGCCAAATCACAGCCATGATCTCTGACACTCTTTCTGTAACATTACTAAGGCATCAGAATACATCAGCTCATTATGTAAGAGCTGTGGAGCACCACACGCCACAACAACAAGCATTCCTTTAGCAATATCTATCCAGCATATCATGCTTCCGATCCATTTTCTCCCACTTGGAGAATACGGCAAGCCATTGTGTAGACACAGATTAACAATGTCAAGAAATTAATCAAGAAATCAATTTGTCCATCAAAAAGGCAGTCACAACAGTCTCCAGGTCAACAAATCAAAACAAAGGGGGAGTCATCAGCAGGTTGAGGGGGAAGGCATGGGAGTCATCAGCAGGTTGAGGGGGAGGGCATGGCACGCTGTCGCTGCTGTGCTCTCATGTGACAATCAACTAATGAATCCCCTGAAATAGCAATCAGCGAAGGGTCTGCTCGCCAAAGAGCAGCGAACTGGGACAGCCCCGTCATACAGGTCATTCTAGACAAAACAGACACACACAAAACAGCCCACACCTGTGAATCCACTGTCTGACAAATTGTTTATCACTGAAATGGAATTGATATTGACCAATATTCTCTGTCAGATATAATTCAGTGTGTACGTAACTCAACGTAAATATTGGATAGACTGGCACCCGTGGATTCCACCATGGGATTTTGAAACCTAATTTAAACTGATACAACAGAAAAAAAAACCACTTCCCACATGAATCGTCCATCAAAATAACAAACGGTGTCTGTATGTAACACCAACACACTAAAATGAAAGCATAAATTCCTGTGGAGTCTTTCAGGGCCTCCTGAGAGAGCGGCTGCGTATCTTACCCAGCAGGGTGTGTGGGGAGTCTTACCCAGCAGGGTGTGTGGGGAGTCTAACCCAGCAGGGTGTGTGGGGAGTCTTACCCAGCAGGATGTATGGGGGCCCTGGAAAAGGGAGTGGCTGCGTGTCCTACCCAGCAGGGTGTGTGGGGTGTGTGGAGTGTCTTACCCAGCAGGGTGTGTGGGGTGAGTGGGGTGTGTGGAGTGTCTTACCCAGCAGGGTGTGTGGGGTGTGTGGAGTGTCTTACCCAGCAGGGTGTGTGGGGTGTGTGGGGTGTGTGGAGTGTCTTACCCAGCAGGGTGAGGATGCAGGCCAGGATGGCGATGAGCGCCCCGGTGCTCAGTCCGGCCGCCAGCATGGAGGCCTCGGCTCCGCAGGACTGGGGAGAGCCGTCGCCATCACACTCGCACACGCGGATGGACAGGGTGTTGGTGCTGCTCAGGGCTGGCGTGCCGCTGTCCACGATGAGCACCGGCAGCCGGTACAGCGACTGTTGCCGCCGCTGGAAGCCAGCACGCTTGGTCAAGATGGACGCTGTGTTGTCTGCAAACGAGAGGGGGGGGGGGAGGGGGGACGGGTGGAGTGGAGGAGAAATAAAATAAGTGATTAGATGGTTAAGAAATGCATGGTCATTTCGATGTGGGCCTACAACATCAAAGCTCAAATGGGTGACAGTCACTTTCATGTTCTCCAGTTCCAGGCAGGGACAAGGGGGATTGTTATTTGACTGGCTCAGCTGTTTGAGTCGGGGACCATTAGCGATCGTCTTTGGGGAGACTAGTGGACCATGCTGTCTGCAGAGCCTGTCCGGGCAGCGAGGACGGCTCAGTAGGCTAGCGGGAGAGCTTAATGCCCACATTTTGATGATGAATCTTGTCGCAGTCTCACAGACCTCAGAACTCAGTCCCAGTATGTCTCTTTTTTCTTTCTATGGATGTGATCATGGGAAACTGGGGGGAATGAATTTGGCTGTGGTTTGAAGCAGTGTGGTGGTTAACACGTAACCTTTCAGATATTTTAAGGGCCGAGCCACACTTCATTAGAGTGCACTGTGTGGCGACATGAAACCCCAAAAAACAGGATGTGGGAGAACAAAATGTGCCCCTTCAGAATAAGAAAAGCACTCAACATGTATCAACCAAGCACATGTTATATATGTGAACTATAAAGCTGTAACTATGGAAACATATGGAATCTTAAATGCACTCAATGACAATGCTCTATACCTTTCAATTTAGTGAAAATAGTAATGGATTCCATATATGGTCATAAATGTGTTCTCACAGGGGTAAATAGCAATTATGAACCATGATGTCTATATCATTGGTAATTGAGCTAAAGTAAACATCTGTTAAGTATTTTTACATAAATTGTTATGGCCGTATTGATTTAAAAGCATAATAATGTGGTGGGTCTACCAGACATGGGAACATTGGCTGAGTAACAAAAATATGAACACCTTACAAGGGTTAAATGCACTCAATGCACCAATGCTATACCTGCAATTTAGTAAAAATAGTAATGAATTCCAAATATGGTAACCAGATCAGTTCAAATGATGGGCTCCCCATCATCTCAACCCCCTAAAAAACAACAGTAACAGCTTTCATTCTTCAAAACATTTCATGCCCCCACGACACAACCCCTTCAAACCTCTGAAATGGTATGGTCTTGTCCCATTCATAACGTCATCATCCAATAAAGCCCTTTATACAGATATATACAGATATACAGGTATACGGTGAGTGTGTAAAGAACTGCAGTGCCATAAATAACCTTTATTATCTCTCAAGGTGAAGTTCAGGTTGCCTACAGCCTCCGCAGCGAGGGAGAAGAAGAATCGGTGTCCGCTGGGCGGCTCGTCTCGATCCACGGCACTTATGGTTTCGATCACCTGCAGGGAAACTTGTTATTAGACTCATATACCAGACCTGAGAGCAGCATTAATATTTTGTCAATTAAACTATTATCTAAACAATCCATCTCGCAATAAGAGCAGAAAATCTCATAGGTTGAGATTGCGATGAAGGCTGGAGGAGAAATCGATGCCTAAGAAGCACAGACAGTGTGGGCCTGAACCTGTTATGAGCTGGAGGAATGCACAGACACCAGTGCCCTGCAGGTTCAGCTAAAATAATGTTGATATCTCAATAGAACACGTATTTTTCCCAATATATTTTGCAGTACATGACTATTAAGAGGATGTACAGGAATTTTACCACATATTCAAGAGAGGGAGAGGGAGATGTGGGGAGAGAGAGAGAGAGAGAGCATCCAAAAAGTGCTATGTTTTAAAGATGATAATCTGGGGTGGCCCATCAGGTTGTGCTCTAAGAAGATTCTCTTGACACTGCGGTGGTCTAATCTGTTGGCTTTGGCGGGGTTAAATACTGTGTGCCGAGCCATCCCCCAGTGTTCAGCTGGAGTCAGCACAAACTCAATCTGTGAGGAAATCTCCTCAAACCAGCTCCACAGGGCCAACAGGGAGAGGGGGCTACAATAAATAGACTCGCCCAACAAACGTTTCGCTTTCAGCCGCTCCATTAAGGGGAGAAGGGCTTAGCATTTTATTTATCTAGTCAATGATTCAGGTTTAATCTCTCATTTTTTAAGTGATCCCTTGGCAAAGGTAGGGAGTAATGGGTGGCGTTTTTATCTGTAAATATATCTTAATCATGAATGAGATTCTAACTGAAAAAGACTTCTATTTTTAAAAAAAAGGTTTTGCGGTCTTCTAGCCCAACATATATAATGAATGCTTGATTCTCCATTAATGCACACACTGATGAAATTAAATAAGTATGAGCTCACAGAGCTGGTGCTTATGGTAAAATGCTTGAATGGCCATGGTCCATTGTGAAATCAAATGAAAGTATGAGTTAAAGGTGAAATGTGTTGGCAAAATGAGGAGGAAAATACAGCATAGGGAGGACAGTTTTTCAATGTCAACTAACTGAGAGAGGTTTGTCTTTGACATTATTTCACATTTTTAACACCTTTCTGAAGGTCTCAGCCACGTGGCAAATTAATAATTCAGGAGGTAAAACCAATAAGTATTAATTAAATGAATCATATATTTAGTTCCAGTAATGCCATGATTATGTTAAAATCAAATCCTAAACAAGCCCTATATTGCAATATATAATTCATATTCATTAATAAGTCATCTGATTGAGTGGACTAATGAATGCTAGCTCGATTAAGGGAACTCTGATCAGAAACTGTAGAGACAGAAGGAAGGATAGAAAGAAGAGATAGAGAAAGAGGGAGAGAGAGGGGGCAGAGAAAGAGAGCGGAAGAGACAGAGGGAAAGAGAGAGAGAAGGAGGGAAAGAGTGAGAGATGTTGTTGAGCAGCTTTTGGGTTTGCTGGAGATTGAGTATAGTCTTTCATGTGACTAGACATGGTCTAGCTGCAGGGCAAATCTTTAACCCACACCGTGGCCGTTTGAGGGCAAATCTTTAACCCCATACCGCGGCAGTCTCAGGAGGCTGGCCAGCTTGGCGGAGACTAATGCTCTGACCTGACAGGCGGAGATGACCACATTATCGCCGTCTGTCAGCGGTGCCGTTCAGCCCACCGAGGATGCCGCCTCGTCTAGCAAGAGGTGTGATGATCAGCTTTCCCCTAATTACAAACGCCCAGCCGCGCCAGAGGGAGCACGGCACACATACACAAAAATATAAACTATTTTTTTGAATCTCCATGACGACGAGGTGTTAGGAAGGAGAGAGAAAGAGAGAAAGAAGGATGCGAGAAGAACTGAAGGGAGGGGTCTTTTCACATGAGACAAAGTACCCTGGAAGCACAGATGTTGCTCTGACTTATTTAGTGATGTATCACGCTGTCAGGCAGTAGACACTGTTATAAGTCTCCGAATGACATTGGAGACAAAGGGGGAGAGGTGGCTGAAGGGCGCTGGGGTGAGAGCTCACAGCTAAAAACGCTCACAGCTAAAGCAGACATGGAGCGAGGCCGAACCCATTAAAGTGGACTTGTTTGCTGGGGACCTGGGGAATGCTCTTGCACCACTTGCCATCTGTTTCTAAGTCCGTCCACAAGGGGCATTCCACCTATCTGCTCTTGGTTCATTCATCGCCTTGTTGTTACATATTGTCTCATAAAAAATCAGTTGTGTGCTGCCGAGGTGTTCGGCCAGGGAATGATTACCAACGCATAATTTGCTTTGTGCAAACACACTGTTAGATTTGCGAGCAAAAGTGATTTAAGACGTTTCACATTATGCAAACCGGTGTCTCTGTGAACAAGGGCATTCACAAAAGTGGCAAGAATAAGGCAGCAGAGTGTTGATAAAAGCTTTGAAAAATTGCAATACCTTTGTTTTGTGTTCCCTTCGCAAAACACTGACTAGAGAAAATATCAAGAAACATCACTTTGTTGGGAGTATGTTTCCTGAGAAAATATAACCCCCGAGAGTCAACAAAGCAACACATGTAACAACAAACAGCCAAGCAGGAGCAAACGCCATATAAACAGGGATAAGTGATGTCTCATTATCTCCTGAAGCAGGGTGGCAATCACTTTCTCTTGAAGTAAAACGCTACTCTCTCGCAATGAGTGTGGGGCATTCCACAGAAAAACACTGAAACACTGAAATATGCAGACCTGATAAACCTGAGAATATGGACACCTCCCGTTTGACTCCAAATGCGCCTCTGATTGTAGCAAAACAACTGTGAAGTGCTGTGCAGTGCTGTGTTGTGCTGTACACATATGATAGCTCAGTGGAGCAGTCTTTCATGCTCAACACTTAGTGGTATTGTCACCAGGCTGCGGCTCTGAGCTATCCTTTGGTCAAAGATATCAGAGCCCCACACACATGGCAGACTGTAAGTGATCTGGAGAAAAAAACATCCGGCCATTTTCATTTCTCCGGCAGATAGACAGGAGACTCCTAGGGTCTGCTGGGCTCTGGGGAGATGGGCAAGTCATTTAGCCCAGTAATATGAAAGAGAGTGTTTTTGAAAGTTAGAATGACTGAGAGCCGGGAGGGACAAAAAGCACATAGACCGGGCTTCCCGAGAGGAATGTGTCTGTGTGTGTGTGTGTGTGTGTGTGTGTGTGTGTGTGTGTGTGTGTGTGTGTGTGTGTGTGTGTGTGTGTGTCTGTGTTGCTTTCAAATGATAGTGTCTGTGAGACGGGCCCGCAAGCACTTCCCTCACACATTACAAGAGTGTAGACGGAGAAAGAGGGAGACAGTGAGAACAAGAGAGAGAGAACAAACATCTCTGTGCGACTTTGGAATGTCAGAGCTTTAGCCTAATTGCTGTAACACAAATACTGTCGTTCCAACAGGGAGAGCGAAAGCCTGAATCTGTGCTTCCTTTTCCCACATGCCCTCTCCCATGCTTTTGGCTTTCACTCGAGGACGCTGATGGGAGGAGTGGATTGTCTAAAAGCCCTCGTTAGAGCTGCTTCACACAGCTCTCTCAATCAGCTCAACAATCAACTTTGCTTTTCTTACTAGATTGACATGGTAATCCAATTACCCATCGACACTATGGGCCCTATTCTGCACAGAGGAGACAGAAGACGAACACATCAACCTGCAGAAAAATATAAAAATACTCCAGAGACCTGAGTCCTCGGAGCAGCAGAATAGCCTGGCTCTGAACGAGAGAGGTCTTTACAGCGTGACCAATGGCTGTATCATTTAGCATTGCATAAATGTAAATGTGATTCAAGCAAAGGTCAATAGCCTGTGCAGTCCATCAGACACCATCTCCTGCCAGCGCCAATGGCTTTTATTAGGCTCATTAGAAAGAGGCCGAGGGTTTAACACCTTGTCTGCTCGTGTTGTAATTGAAGCTATTCATCGGTGAGTAATGCCATTATATTTTTAACCACTGTGACTGTACGGTTATACGCTCCTATTATCCCAACTGGAGGTTTTGGGCAGATGAGGCATTTTTTAAATACAAGAGCCTCCCGCGTGGTATTTGAACACCGAACACATTGAGGTTGAGGTTGAATGGGCTTCTGTGCTAAGCTGCTGAGATGCAGCGTGCATCCCTTTTAAAGGAGGGTGACTATTTGTGTGCGCTGTGCGGTGCGGTGCGGTGGTGTTGGCCACCACAGCAGGACTCTGGCCCCTGCCCCATCTGCCACCGCTCTCCAACAAACCAATTTCATGCCACAGTCACCTTCATCCCATTTGAATTGATGTGGAGTGTTTTCCACACCAGCGCGCCCCGTTTTGATCCTCTGATTGGAATGGCCTGCCGCTGAAAGCCATGTGTGGCCCCTTTTCACCGACTCTGTCCAGCAGTGCCTTTTTTGTCAGCTACTGGCTGATGATGGCCATTGTGGCACAGTGACGCACACTGCTAGGACTGAAGTGCTCCTGGCCCTTTTGTGGGCCATGCATAGCTCTGCCCATGGGTCACTGCTGTTCAACTCCGGTGCCCATTCAAGCAGCCAGGTCACACTGAAGAGAGGGCATGAACGTGCCCCTAGTCCTTGCAGAGATCAGACAATAGCAGCTTAGCATGCTGATAAGAAAACGTAACCGTTTCAGTATTCACTCACACTGTACAACATTTAGCAACAGTAACAGAGAAAATGAGGGCTGCTGCCATCGTAGTACCTGACCAGGACTGGAGCTCTCACACAAGAAGGTTTCGTATTCGATGGCAAAGACGGGGGCGTTGTCATTGATGTCCATCACCGTGATCAGAGCAATACCTTTCCCGACTTGAGCCGGGTCCACTAGAAGAGAGAGGAGGACAAGGAGAAAAGAAATATAAGCATACATGAACATCAGCAACACTTTGTTTGTGAATAGCATTTGCTCCCTCACTTAAGTTGCAAATGTGAGGTTTAGGCATGAGGCAAGCGTGTCAGACAAAAATACACTTCTCTTAGTGCGGCAGCAAATCAACTTTTCATCTTCCTTTGACAACAGACGCCAGATTGCGCTGCAACCAAGGAACTTGGTTACGATATTGACTTCTGGCTGACAAGGGATCAGAGTTGTCTCAGACCAAAGGACATGTTGCCTTCCAGTTGCCAAGCTTTATTCGCTACTTCAGAAAAAAATAAGATAAAGAGTTGTTGCAGGAGAAAGGCAGGTCAAGGTCTTTGTGCAACGGTGTAAGCTCTCGGCCCAGTGATGAGCAGATGCTGTTTTATGTGTGTGTGTGTGTGTGTGTGTGTGTGTGTGTGTGGAGAGGGGGGGTGAGGGATGCTGGCATTTGGAAATGACACCCTCAGTGAACCTGGAGGGGCTGAAATTAGGGCAGCGAGAGCAAGCGTGTGCTTTCAGCATCAGCGGAGCCCGCTCTCTTTATCCTCCTGGCGAGGTGCTCTCGGGACAGGAGGTACATTTCCGACGGAGGCATCACGGTGATTGATGCCCACATCGCCGCCATATTTTAATTCAGGCGATAAGCATCGGCAATGAATTCATCTCCATGTCCTTAAGTCCCCTGGGAGACGCGGGCTACGGCGAGCAGCCTACAGACATAAAGACTTGCACAGCTCCTTGTGTGTCGCTCATCAGACTGTTTGCAAATTGGAGGATACGGAAACAGCTGGGTGATTATTTGCTAACTGCGGTGTGCTTTTAGGTGTGCCTGAATGCCGCCAGAAATCTAACGCGAGCGAAAGGATGAGCCTCGGCGGTGGATGTTTATTGTCACTTCCATGGGCGCTTGCCTCCAAGTTTTTTTTTACTTTTAATTGTAGCACAGGTGTCTGAAATTCACAGTGATGCACACACATCATGAAGATAGAAACTATATCATCAGCATATGTGTTTTGGATATCTGGACTAAACTAAACTGCTGTTGCTAGCAGTGGACACCTGTGGAGGGCAGAAAGCAACAAGCGAAGCAGAAGATCAACATCTGCCACATCTATTGTTTGTGTGGTTGTATGTGTGTGTGTGTGTGTGTGTGTGTGTGGGTGGGGGGGGGGCATTTTTGTGGTCACATATGTGTATATGAGTGAGTGTGTACGGGCGAGTGTGTTGTTGCGTCTGCGTGGGTGTGGATGAGTGACCGTGTTAAGTGGTGGCAGCCTGTCCTCTGCAAATGTGTGTCCTCGAAAAGCGCCGAGCACAGCAGCATTCGCCACGTCTTCTCTACTGCCCCTCTCCAAGAGTCAGGGCTCTCAAACCGCCCCCCGCCTTCTTCTTTGGACAGACAACTGAGAAGATATTACATTTTAATATGATTTGGCATTATCTATGCAGCTGCAGTGGTGGGGATCAAAGGTTTTCTCTGATTACAGGGGTGGGAATACATCAACTATTATGTCCAGCCAGCCAGTGAAACCGGGTTATTCTGGTTCTAATTTCCATCTGTTCACTACATGATCTCCACTGATGGGAAAACCTCAATGCAGGTGCTCATGTTACACAGGACAGCCGGTGAGTATTGGAATGAGAGATTTCCATAGATGTGAAG
Organism: Alosa pseudoharengus; assembly: GCF_046254945.1. Taxonomy (NCBI): domain Eukaryota; kingdom Metazoa; phylum Chordata; class Actinopteri; order Clupeiformes; family Clupeidae; genus Alosa; species Alosa pseudoharengus. The sequence goes on from NW_027468663.1 coordinate 37,983,475, forward strand.
CTACTGTATCTTCTTCACAAATACAAAGACTTTATTAACAAGGTTTTGACATCAAGAAAATGTACTGTGTATGTAGTGAAATATTGAGGATTTTATTGCAATTTGTCTTTCAATATTCTGCTATCTATGTGTCATGACATATTTATGAGAGAGAGAGATAGAGAGAGAGAGAGAGAGAGTTCCTAGATCTGTTCATTTACACAAGGAATATTATTATGACCGCCGCGCAGCGAAGCGGCGGTCATATAGGTTTAGTCAGATTTTTATTTATTTTTTTTTATTTTTTTTCTTTTTCGCATGTCCAAATTTCTGTCAATGATTCCCGGGACACTGAAAGACCGGGGTAGACAAAACTTGGTGGGCATGTAACCCCATATGGATAGCATGGAACCATCGTTTTTCGTTTTTGATCTGTAGCCCCCCCGCTGGACTGCACCCCCCGAAAGGAGGGTAGGGCAGACACAGTTTTCTGTGAATATCTCGAGAACCGTAAGGTTTAGGAGGACCATTTTTTTTTGTATGTTGATCTCAAGGGGCCATGTCAACCCATTCCATAACCACTCATTTCATGTATAGCGCCACCTAGTTAAACACAAAAAAGTAAAAATGAGGTGTTGTAATCGCAGGTATCTGTGACCTAACATAGTCAAAACTGCACGAAATTGGAAGTGTAGGATCATTATGACACCCTCTGAATGCACGCCAAGTTTCGTGGAATTCCATTCATGGGGGGGCCACACAATAAATTAATTTATGTTACTATACACCAACTGGCCTGTAGGTGGCCGGAGACAGTTTTCTGTGAATATCTCGAGAACCGTAGGGCCTAGGAGGTCCACCTTTTTTTTGTATGTTGATCTCAAGGGGCCATGTCAACCCATCCCATTACCACTTATTTCATGTATAGCGCCACCTAGTTAAAAATTAAAAAGCAAAAAATTAGGTGTTTTCATCACAATATCTCTGGCTGACATGGTCAAAACTGCACGAAATTGAAAGTGAAGGATCATTATGACACCCTCCGAATGCATGCCAAGTTTTGTGTACTTTCGTTCATGGGGGGCCTTACAATAAAACAATTTATGTGTACATTTAGTGACGTACACCAACAAGGATTCCCGGGACACTGAAAGACCGGGGTACACAAAACTTGGTGGGCATGTACCCCCACATGGATAGCATGGAACTGTCATTTTTCGTTTTGATCTGTAGCCCCCCCGCTGGACTGGACCCCCCGAAAGGAGGGTAGGCCAGACACAGTTCTCTGTGAATATCTTGAGAACTGTAGGGCCTAGGATGACCATTTTTTCCGTATATTTGCCTCCAGGGGTCATGTTAACCCAGTTCATGTGCACACATGTGCACAAACAGATACACACACACACACACATTCACAGTAATCATGACACATACTCACACAGTAGACATATGTACGCTTCCATGCACAGGCACATACGAAGGCACGCACACACACACACACACACACACACACACACACACACACACACACACACACACACACACACACACACACACACACACACACACACACACACACACACACTCACACACACACACACACCCACACACATAACATAAACATAACACAAACAATCAAGAATTTCTCATAATTATGAACAGGCAAGATGGAGGTGGGGTTGTATAAAATGAATTTTACATGTGAAATCTATGAACTAATCATGTTTTGGTACTTGTTGTCTAGCAGATACCAGTGAGAAGTGAGTGTGGATAATGCAATTTAGTGAGACAGTTAGAATCATATAGGCCTTTCAGCGTGATTTCTTTTTGTGGAAAAAATGTGCTGGACTGGGCGGCGGTCATATTTTGTACCGCTCTGCGGTACATCTAGTTTGTGTATGTCACAGCTCAGGAAACCTATCAAGCATCAATTAAGCATGCTACCTTTCAGAAGTATAATGGGAAGTTAGTCAGTAAGGTCAGTTCTACTGCAATTTGTGTGTCTAGATAAAAATAAAATCCTACATGAAATTCCATCTATATAAATGTATTTTATAAAAATGTAAAAGGTCTGTTTGACAACTAAACGTTATAGTCTGTTCACTGGCACCAGGGACCTCGGTGCGAGCAGCGTTTCATTGCACACTTGTAAGAGCATTCTCAATGCACACTGTATGATGAGCACTTGAATGCACAAATTAGTGAATGAGACACAACAGCTTAATCTGCATTTGGGTTTCCCCCTTTGATTGGGTAGGATGATTTGCAAACAAAAAACACGGAGAGGACGTCTGGAAACTTACACTCAGTTAACATCTTTGAAGCAAATGACTTCAAAGGGCAAGGCACAAGACACTTAATAGAAAACATCCACAAACCTACTTGAGATTATGTTGCAACCCGTCGCTTTGAAGAAAATGTGTCCAAGGCACAAAAGTAACTCATTATAATATTTCTCATTATCTTGTAGCCGTGGCTGACAAGAATTTAACCATGCATTTTGAAATATGAAAACTAGCAAGTATGCCAAGCAAAAGAAGTTAAAGCATAATTAATGAAGATCAAAAGATCTAAAATGAGATGATGTATTTTTTACAGTGGTTCCAAATGTCCTGAATTCAAGGTGAATTTGCCTTTTCATATCAGCCTATGTGGTTTTCAAACACTCCTCCTTCTCAAGTCAGTCACTGAACAGAGTGGGCTTCCAAGTTAACTTTCAAGTCCTAACCTGGCCTGCGCTCACCTTCCAAAGATAAATAGAAAGGGACATTTCAATCTTCTCTGCCAAGAGCCATTGCGGGGACAGCAGATGCTGGTGACAATGATCTATGGTGTGGGGGCAGTAGCTGCAAAGTCCCATTAAGTTAGTCCATGTTCATGGATATTGAAGCAGGAATGTAACCATTTGAAGATATGATTATCTCCCATCATTCAGATGGATGGCAGGTCGGCTTGCCTGAGAGTGGGCGGGGTGCTGTTGGCCAGGGAAAGCTTTTTTTTCTTTCTCAAGGTCATTTTCAAAGTCAGTGACCAGGATACTTTGAGTCAGCAGTGGCGTGGCTTTGCTGGGGAGGAGGAGGAGGAGGAGGAGGAGGAGGAGGAGGTGGAAGTGGTGTCTGAAGCTTAGTTGGAAGAGGTAAGTGACCTGTCCATCGGCTAGAATCAAGATGAAACTCCATCAAACCCCACGACTCCTAGGGAGGGGAGGCGCTCGGCCACGGTCACCTCTGGCGAATGGCACCTGTGCAGAGGACCTTGACAGACGCTTGGACTTGGATCAGCACATAGGAACGACGCATGCAGGCCTGAGCTGCCCACTGTCCAAGCCAAAGCATTCATCTGTGCTGCCTTCCACAGAGAAGCACGCGGAGAGATTGAGAGCCACACCTGTCTTCGCCGCACCATTGGCTGGGGCGCTATGCAAATGTTGATTGGTAGGTCACTTTAGTCCAAGCCTTAGAGTTTGGAGAATTTTCATGTGTAACATTACATCACCAAAAATGGCTTAATTAACTCTGCCAGGAGGTTATGTTTTCACCTGTGTTTGTTTGTGCGTTTGTTTGTTTGCTAGCGGGATTACACTATGGGCCTGTTTGTGGTGGGGAAATGTAGCATGGTCCAAGGCAGAATCATTTCAATTTTGGAGTGGATCCAATTAATGATGTGGCTGCATCAATTCAGTTTTGTTTTTTCCCGTTTGAGATCTGGCATTTGGCCTGATTAAGGTGTGCATTCAGTTGCACGCCAGTCTACTTGTACTCCATCTAGAATTTGAAATGACGAAAAGTGAATTAGTGTGTCATATCCACCAGCCCACCACAACTTGGCTTCAAATAAAACAGTCCAGTTTTACAAGACATGTGGATCTCTCGGCTTGCTGCTCTGGAGTCTCAATGGGCTCAGACACACGGCGGAGGGCACTGCCACGCAGCATTACAATCAGTGGAGTAAGACATGACAGTGGATGTCTTCTCCAATCTGACAGACCACCGCTAATGGGCAAGAACCAAAACTACCTGTGTTCCCACGGGGCAAATGGGAGCTGATAATGAAGGCGGTTTTTTTTCCACCAACTCAGTCTTGTGGTCATTCCCTACATTAAGATGAACCTATGAGAAAGGGGTGTGTTGGGCTACGACACAGCATACAAACGAGAGGTAGAGTTTAACTCACGGCTTTCGATGGCCAGGATGGTGATGTTGTGCACGGCATTGATCTCCCTGTCCAGTGGCTTGGCAGTGCTGATAATGCCAGTTGTTGCCTCAATGTTGAAGAAGCGTTCCAGGTCCGTGTTGCGGTCTATTGAATACCTGCAGCCCAGAAATCACACAACTGTGAGACCAGCAGACTTACTGGTAGAATTGATATGGTCTTTAAGTTCATGTATGCTTTTGCCATTGTGGTGTGAAATCATTCAGCTACCATAATGGAGCTGTAACAAGCAACATTCAGACTTAAATGAAAAAAAAAAATGCACAAATAATAATGTTTGAAATCTTAAATTAAGATAGACATTGATTGTACTGTCTAACACATATCCATTTATCTGGTGGTTGACCCCTTGCCCTGGGAGATTTCAAGAGACTGTTGAGCTTTATTTATCTTCTATCTCTCCAACTGCTTTAGCCACAGGAGGATAAATGATTTCCCAGAATAAGCTGCCTGTGACTATTTAATTAGAGAAAAGCCATGTGAAAAACAAATGAAGCCGCCTGGCAGTTCTAAACAACAGAAAATAATTAACATAGCTCTAAAACTTTCAAATGTTCAAGTAGCACTGTAAGAATGGGTTTTCCCATTGTTATCAATTTGCAATGTGCTGCACAGAAACCTGATGAAACGGGTCATGTTTCTGCAGGGTACAATAAAGATACATAGTTCAACAGCAGGTGTTCTGGCTGTGCAGTGCACTGCCAATGACTGACGTCAGGCTCCCTTTTACAAATCACTGTATCATCAAAATTAGTTTGAAGCTGATTTTAATGTAATAACCTTAGTTTTGCTTTAACTCAAACCTGTAATACCTGTGGCAGTGGCAAAAACAATAATACACTCAGAGTTAGCAACACTCTCACGGGATCAAAAGAGTATATATACTTATCATTATTTTCCCCGTAACTTCGTACCTGATGGGGCTATTGGTAGAATCTGGGTCATTAGCGGACATGGTGCCGATGATGGTGCCAACCTTGGCGGCCTCGGACACCACCATCTTACTGAGTGGCGAGGAGAAGAGTGGCGGCTCGTCCACATTCTCCACGGTCAGCCGAACATTCGCTATGTCACTGAACATCCCCGGGCTCAGGAATCTGGTGTCGGGGTGCCGATTGGATGCCTCAATCCTCAGGGAGTAGGTGGTTTTGGTCTCAAAGTCCAAGTTCTGATTTGAAAAACACACAGAGAACGCGTAAAAAAGAGAGAAGAAAGTAAAATATGTTTTCAGATGAAAGACCTGAAAAGAGTTCAGATTTCAATGTATTTCCAAGGTGAATTTCCATAGAATTTCAAAGATTAATTTCCAAGGTGATTTTTTAACAGAGTACTGCGGTGACCTTTCCTGTCATTGTGAGTTAATTTTCAGATCATAAAATGCAAACATCCATCTCTTATCAGAATGGTATCGACTGCTTGTCTAGTGATTTATTAAATAGTGATTCTGAGACAAATACACACAGCTTTGAAATTGGTCCTTGGAACCCTTTTAACTAATTTTGACTAAAGCTTGCATGAAGGGCACTGTCCAGTTATCATAAGCAATGTGGTGAAGCTCAGGCCATAAATGCACATTTCAAATGGATAATCAACAGAATGCAAACTTGGAGAAATGACCAGATACGAAGCAGTCTTGTGTGCACAAAGAGCGGGTCAGAGAATAAGCGTGTCCTTTTAAGTCGCCCACATGACGGTCTGCAGTGGCTCTGAATACCTCTAGCAGAGTGATGACTCCTTCCTGGGTGTCTTTGTCCGTGGAGACCCTGAACATCCCAAGGCCATCGCCATCTATAATTCTGTACTCCATCTCAGCGTTGGGACCCACATCTGCGTCCAGAGCCTTTATCTTGGCCACCGCCGAAGCTACAGGCAGAGACTCGGGCACCGAAAACTGATAGGATTCTTCAGACAGACACAGAGAAAAAAAATCACAATGCAAACAGACACACAAATACACAAACACACACACACACACACACACACACACACACACACACACACACACACAAAGAGAGGGAAAGAAAAAGAAACAGTTATTGATGACACTATTTTCCAATTTCATGTGTTTGCTCCCTCTCCCCCCCCCCTCTCTCTGACTCTGCAGGTAAGGGCTTACAACACCAAAGTCTCTACCAATTGCCTATGTGTTACAGTAACTGAACCCCAATTTTGTCAAGGCTTTTTTAGAGAAAAAGTTTATTAGTATACCACACGACAACATGAACTAATTAAAAGCTGGGCTTAACTTTAATGAGTATTGGATTCATTAGTGGTGGAGCGGGGTAACTGTTTTGCTTCAGAGCTCCCATATCTGTTTTCGCTCTGGCACAGTAGGGACGCTTGATTCTCCTGATTCCCTGGATGGTGCTGGATGCCTGTTTAGATCTACTATATGAGTGTGTGTGTGTGTGTGTGTGTGTGTGTGTGCATTACAATTTTTCTTGACTTTTTAAATACTTGAATACTTTTTGTAGACAGGTTTGTAAATTCAATGTGTTGCCTTCTTTATTCATCAAAGAATCAATAGCACAATTGTACTCTGTTCCTTTATCCTCTCTGAGAGACGTAGCATATTTTGTCGATGGATAAGGGTTGCTGTTTGAAGAATTGTGCAAGGGATATTTCATAAAGGTGTATTAGATTTACAATGCAAGCTATTGACCGCCGAAATGCTATTGCAGCATGGCTTGGCCATGCATATTTTGTCAACATTTTTTTTTCTTTAAAGAATAGCACACACACACACACACACACACACACACACACACACATATGCACATACATGCAGTATCCTATTATACTAAACTAATTCATGCACAACTTCAAGCACAACGTACTTGTTAATTTTCACTGACATAGTGCAACAATAGGCATCTGGACTAGTCAGCTTTTGTACGGCCTTCTTCACTAAATGACCGACTCTAATCATTACTCTATATTTTGGCCTCTTTGATCCATACTAGCAAACAGCAACACAGAGGGATACGGTCTGATTGCTAATTAAAGAATTTCAGTTTCACACACATTAGAGACCTGAGACATTAGAAGTCTAATGTCACTAAGACACTAAAGTATGCAAGCAATGTCTGAATAAATGTTTCCCATTTGTTCAACACAAACAATCTAATATATCGGTAGTTTGGAAACCTTCTATGAGAGCTATGTTAAATGTTTTGAAAAAGGATGTAAAAAACGTGTAAAACTATTGAAAAAGCGTGAACACATTTGCAAGCGATGACTACTGCTGTGCTGCAAATGTGAGGATGAATATATTGTACAGTGGATCCAATATCATTACTGTTTGGAAAAAAAAGCATGGAATATGCGTGAAAGCAATGAAAATGTGAAAAGACATTTGCAAAAAAAAACTTTTGCTGAGCTAAGAAAGTGAAGATGAAAAAAAAAGGAAGAAAAACTGCAACACAAGGGTTATGGGTTGGCATTTTGGGCAAGTAGGGAATCTTGAGCCTTACTTCGGGAGAAGCGCGGAGGGTTATCATTCACGTCCATCAGAGTCACCGTCACAGACGTGGTGCCAGAGAGGCCGCCCATCTGGCCCACCATGTCCTTGGCCTGGATGACCAGCAGGTACTGGTCCCGTGCCTCACGGTCCATGTTAGGAAGAGCTGTCCTGATGACCCCTGCAAATGACGCCCCACTTTTAGTTTTCAATGCTTTTTTACAAGGACATGGGTCTGACTGGGAACACAAAGCGGCGGTTAGTGGGTTCATGTTTATACTGGGATACACAGTCCGGATTCATAGCAATGTGGCAGGGGAGATATGATCAATGAGGGCTGATCCTCTGGTAGAGATGTTTTCAGAGTAGAGAAAGACAAACAATGTCATACAGTATATAATAACTATGAGATGGAAGGAGGATGAATTCATCTCAACTGCAAACCTCATTACAATATGCCCTCAAACTCACTAGTGACTTACACATGATACTGTTTTGTGCTTGATTGAATGCTGCATGAATACCGTATGATGCACAATCCCCAGTAATAATCAAACATGCACATAAAGTTGACATGAATGAATGTTAACATGAATGTTATATCTTTACTTTCATATAAGCCCACTTTGAGCACAACCAGTCATATTTGCCTTTTGATCTTAATCCAACTATAGAACACTCGAGATGTTTTCCTTCTCTGTCAGCTTCCATTTATCCATGATCCCAGGCTTACACGCATTTCTCTACTCTATACAACAGCAATAGTACACTGTATAAGTCATTGGAGCAGAGCAAAACAATCTGGGTGCCTGTGAGTGGAGCTACAGGTAAACATAATCAGTCATATGCACACTGAAGATGCAACTGAAACAGTGTATGTGTACTGAGGAAAGGAAGACAACAAGTTACTCTTCTCCAAAGGTCAGCAAACAAGCTGTTCTATTTTTTTTATTATTTTTATTTTTATTTTTTTTAACTAAAATGAGTCAAACAAAACAAAGTTCCTTCATAAAACCTGAGATCAGTTGCTTGGGTATTCACAAGCAGTTTGGCCTTTCAGTCTTAGTGAGTATAACTACACTATATAGGCAACAGACTTGCATGGCAACCAATAGAGAACAGCCGAGATGCCACTAATAATAACCAACTGGTGTTGTTTTGTGATATATTTGGCTGCTATTGTGCTGTGAAATCCTGTCCAATATTGTGTGGGGTTTCAGACCTGAACTACAACACCAGGCTACATAGTGTGCAGTATGGGCAGCAAGTTGGAAAAACAGGTGTTAAATGTCAAAACTCGCTGCCTGCAAACACTGCCCTTAAAGCTTAAAAAATACTGGCATAATTAGGATGATTATGTATCATTATGATGTGTCCATGCATAAAGGATGTGTGTTTATTTAACACAGCAAATGTGCACATTATTCCATCATTGTTATCGTCATTGTTATATTTGTATGAGGTACTTGTTGTCTAGCAGATACCAGTGAGAATTGAGTGTGGATAATGCAATTTTGTGAGACAGTTAAAATCATATAGGCCTTTCAGCGTGATTTATTTTTGTGGAAAAAATGTGCTGGACTGGGCGGCGGCGATATTTTGTACCGCTCTGCGGTACATCTAGTTAGACGATCAGATGATTTACAGTTCTATGTAATATGTCATGTTTCATGTTTTTGTAATGTTTACAGTGGTCTACTGCAGTGAATAGGCTAAATACAACTTTGATCATTTTTATATGCTACTACTGTATAGTTAACTTTGGCCTTGGTGCCCTGACATGTGGCCTTTGTGCCCCCTATATGCCCAACTGAAGGCCAAGTGGCCTTGCCCCCAGAATGGTGAAATTCCAAGCCTGCTTGCATCAATGTGCCCCATTGCCCCTATTTATTAGGGGAGGGGAAACCCTGATCTTGTTAAGCACATGGCCTTGTCACATAACTAGTTATGCTTTCACACAAATGTTGCTTACTGTAGGTGGTCTGGAGTGTGGCTAAGAGGAGCAGACACTAGGGTTCGGAATGATGGGACCAAACTTCAAACTTTTGGGCCACATCATGTGCCTCTGCAAAGCAGCTGAGGACACTCACCAGAATGACCCTCTGATTCAACACACTCCTACAGTAACTCCTCTAGTTCTTAGTGTAACTTTGTGCCTGCACCACCCATGGCCTGGCCATGCTTGGTCTATGATCAGTCACAGCCATGCCATGGCATATGGGTGGTGGGCCCCAGTCTTTTGCTTGCCTGTGGAGGGAATGGGTTCATGCCACTCATTCAAGCCAGATGCTACCAGATGTTCTTACTGCCAGTTGTTCTATTTCTGTAGCTAAATACATACCTTGCAAATCTAGCTAAAGCTCTACCACAATGTGATGAGGAATGGCACCTGCTTGCATCTGGAGTGTGACCTCTAAAGTAATGTTTGATAGATTATTCAAAGTCTCCAAACTTCATTCTAACAACTGTTCAGTGTGTTTCCATTGATTAGTTATGACAACCACACATGTATATAGGTCATTCTAGTCACACGGCTGAGTTCTCCTTGGATCAGTAATAAGTACAAGGCAAGAGAACTGCAGAGTTCTTGCCTGTGTTCCTGCCCGAGTCAAATGCGTACTTCTGGGCTGATTTGAATGCACTGTAGGAGAAGCAGGCCAGAATGTAATCAGATTTCCATCAGAGCAATGGGGACAGCATGTGTCTGAACACGCTCTAAATGCAAGATGTATACAGGAGTAAATTGGACCTTTTTTGTTATGTCCTGTGTCAGAGATTTTTTACTACTACTTGATTTGCCCATTTAAATGGAGCAGTTTCATTTCTGATAGACTGGATCTGCATCTGCCTTGATCAATATCTACTGTGTGTGTGTGTGTGTGTGTATGTGTGTGTGTGTGTGTGTGTGTGTGTGTGTGTGTGTGTGTGTGTGTGTGTATGTGTGTGTGTGTGCGCGCGCGTATCTATAAGACCATATGCCACTCAGTCTCTCTTCACGGCATGATTGGGGTGCATGATGGAACCCAACAAATTCATCATCATCAATCAGACATTGGAATTGTGAAAAACGAAGACTACACACTCAGAGGTGTTTTAATCAAGACTTGGCCGTTTTCAGTAATGATAGTGTCTGTGTCCGTGTCCATGTCCAAAATGAGAAACGGATTCCACATCCTCATGCTTACGTTCTCACTGATTGCACTGGGTGATTTGGTGCTCTGTAATCAGGTGAGGCTGATGTGTTGCACTACTCTAATGTAGCAGAGACCTCATTACAGCCTCATCACACCACGTTCCATACTCAAGGAGCTCCATCACAATAGCCACAGGCCTCCACACGGAGCCCAGCACTCTGAATCATCAGCTAAACAG